>NW_022158384.1:0-19920 GCF_006535985.1 Synchytrium microbalum
ACTTGTCCAACATACCTAGATGGGCACTCTACCAAGTCATGCTTCTTCTCCAAAAGAGGCGCTTCGGTCGTTCCCACATCAACATTGAATCTTTATTCATGACCTGATCGTGTCGGACTATAGGTATATCTTATCTGTAAACGTCCACTTCTCATCTCCACAACGCCGTCTCGAACTCTTCCCACCAGGCATCCACTCACGACGCCACGGAGACGTCATCTTCGCAGCATGTCCAGTCACAGGCTGCCGAAAAGATGAAGCACACAATACTATTTGGTTTAGTGTGCATCCTGAACTTGGTAAAACAGCCTTGTTCGACGGCGCTCCTGCTGATTCTACGCTATCATGGGAGGATGGACCTGGATCTAAGGATGTTGCTGAATATGGTGTCAGTCAGGCAAAACAATTCATACAAGCCATGCCTGGAGTCGAGAATGAGGATATTGTTGTGAAAGAAGCTACCAACGTGGTGATGGTGAGGGAAACGAATCTCAGTAAGGCGTACTGTGGGAGAAATTTGGTTGTATTTGGAGATGCGTATAGGACTGGGACGTTTCAAAGTAGATGTGACTTTTGAGCCTGTGACAACAATGTCAATTAACATTGTTTCTTCGAATCTTAGTGGTGCTGGCTTGAACTTTCTCTTGACCGTAGAGTCAAATTCTCTCTCGGAGCTCGTGAAGTATAAGGAACTAACAGGAGATGTCTTGTCCAAATATGAAAAAGAGCTGCTCAACGTGGTGGCAAAATGGAGACACCACAATTTCAAATTCTATAGCAAGGCTCTGCCGTTTGCCAAGTATATTCCACCAAAGACGTGCGAGATTCTTTACTTTAAGCATGCCGTTGAAATGAATGAGAAGTTGATCAAGCCGGCATTGGCGGAAATGATCAAGGCGATGAAACGACCACGTTTGTGGAAAGGAAGAAACGAAAATCACGTAGAATTGCATTCATCAATATAAAATGCTAGAAAATGTCTTGTTACTGATGAACGCGACCGACGATTGACTGATTCCTGCTTTCGTTCATTCCAATCCTCGAAACAACTTTGGTGAACGACAACCATGCCTTCAGATATTCTGGCTCCAGAGGACAACACGACCATAAAGAAGGCCGTTCCAGGTCTCGAAGTAAGTCCAATTACACCTTCCTCCACCTCCTTTCCTTGTATTTAACTGACCCCACTCAAAACGCACCTAAATCCAGATATTGGCATCGACGGCAGCTCGAGTATACGAGGCCCGAAGTGGCTATGAATGGACATATACTCAGAAATGTGGTGCTATAGTGCTCACACGGGACGCAAACACACGCCAAACTGCTCTGAAACTGGTCGAATTGGGCACTAAACGAGGTGTCATTTGGCAAGAGACGATTGGGTCGGATATACAGTATTATCAGGAAAAGCCATTCTTTCATTCGTTTGTTGGACAGGTATGTAGATATTGATATTGTTACCGTGTTGATGTTGGGGACTGATATTTAAGTATATTGGGTTTAATTTTAGAATTACATGATTGGATTGTCGTTTGCTGATGAGTATGAGGCATCGGCATTCTTTGACCAAGTTCAAGGAAGGAATTCTGCAAGATCAAGTACTGTGGCACCTGCTGGTAAATTGTCGCTTTGTGTGAACATTCACCTTCACGACCTTGACCTCTTTTTTGTTAGCATCGATACCTAAATCCTCAAGCACAAAGGACATTAGTAAAGAGACCAAGAAAGAAGCTGCCAAAGCCGAAAAGAAGGAGAAGAAGAGCAAGAAGGGCGGCAAGATTGATAAGAGCATGATTGGAGCTCCTATGGATTTCAAGTCAGCGATACATCTTTCTCGTTCACCTCGTTTCTTTGGTCTAACCGCTCTTCACCATATAGACACGTCTCAGGTGTCGGATATGACAAAAAGACTGGATTCAGTGCCCATAATATTCCTCCTGAATGGAAGCAAATCTTTGCTAAAGCTGGCATCACTGAAGACCAATTGCAAGATCGAACTACAGCAAAAGTTGTTCGCAAGTTTATGCAGCAGCATGGTGGAGTTCAGCCTACAAGGAGACCTCCACCGCCTCCTCCTGGTGCTTCAGCTGGTATGTCGTGATGGCTTGCAAACTAAAACACTGTATTGCTACGATTTAATGCTGACTTTACAACACGAATAGTAAAACGTCCACCACCTCCACCGCCTCCGTCGCGAGGAAGTAGACCACCACCGCCACCACCTCCTAGTAGAGGAGGAGGAGGAGCTCCAGCAACAGATAATTTTAATTCTTATACTCCACCACCGCCTCCAAGACCAGTAACAACAGGAGGAGGAATGGCTCCGCCACCTCCAGCAAGAGGTGCTGCTCCTCCACCACCAGCGTGAGTGACTACCTGAGATTTGAGACTTTGTTGTCTTGTCAGCTTCTCTTGAATTATTCTTTTGCACATAGTCGACCATCCGGCGGCGGTGCACCTCCACCTCCTCCACCACCACCCCCACCCAACTTTGGTGGTGCTCCATCATTCAGCAGTGGTGGTGGCGCTCCACCTCCACCACCTCCTCCACCACCAGGATTTGGCGGCGGTGGTGGTAACTCGTTTGCACCACCGCCACCTCCACGTGGTGGCGGCGCTCCCATGGCTCCTCCTCCTCCACCAGCATTTGGCGGTGGTGCTGACGGTCGCGTCGATTTAATGGCTGCTATCCGAGGCGCACAAGCAGTTGGTTTGAAACATGTCGATCCTAGTGATGAGCCTGAAGAGGAGGCTGGGGGAGATGATTTGGCAAATGCTTTGAAGGCTGCACTGATGGCGCGTCGTAATAAGACTGGGGATTCTGGTAGGGTGTCGTTTGCGGTGTTTTGGGCTTTTGGTAAGGGAAACTGACTGTTGGCCTTTGTTTTACTTTAGATTCAGATGAGGACGATGATGATGAAGAGGAAGAGTGGGATGATTAGTATGTAAGCAATGGTTTTGTTGCTGATAAATATAAAGTAGAACTTGCTTCAGTATTCTGTAATGAATGGTTTACGAACAAGGCTGTTCCAATTTCAAGATGTCGCGAACCATCTATCCAAAGATCATAGGCAACGAAAAACCCAAGATAAAGGGAGTCATGTATTGTTGATCGGTAGCATTTCCAGAACATGTTTTGAAGGCTGAATTACACAACCTCGAAGGAAATTTTCTGAATGGCAACAGTACTATTAGTCGCAAAGCTTCATACATCTGCTTTTAAGTGCTCCAAATTGGGTGGTTTTGGAAATACATTGACATTTACCATATTCACGTGTTTTTTGACTTGAGTAATGTAGGTGCCGCAATCTCGTTGTATAGGAGAGAGACGACATTATAGCTCTAGCACGGTAACAGCATATTGATACTGCTACTCGAGTCTTCACTGTACGCGTCTTTATCTACTATAATTGAAATGGCAGACCAGATTTCTTGCTCAGTAACAAACATTTTGAGAGAGACTAGTAATGACAAAAATCGCTACTAGACGAAGAGCAAGAGAGCAAAATATGTCAAGACAATCATCGCATCCATCGATTATGAGTGTTGAATCACTATATTATCTGCTATTCGGCCGACGAATCAAGAATGAAGAACTTACACCACAACCAACTGCAAAAAATGATACTACGGAGAGTAGAGAAGCTGATCATGAAGGTATATACCATCATTTGCATAGCATACAAGCATATGCGCCCTTCCTCGCTAGCAAAACAGACCATTTTTGAATTCAACATTTGTGCTGTTTTTTGATCATTGACGCCACAACCTGAAACTGACTATTGCAATCCCCAAATTCACTCTAGAACATGGACTAGTAAAGCCATCATCTAAACCACGGAGGAAAAGATGCCGGTGCTTGACATTTGTGGTCTCACTGTTTGGCAGATATCAGTCATCACGATCATCACCAACACCATCACCAACTGCATCCCCATGTCCTGATGATACCGCTACTGTATCACCAACATCATCGTCGTCGTCTTCCTCATCATCCTCATCACCCATCGACGAAACACAAACATCACAAGCAACCGTGCCCAGTATTGCAAAACAGGAATCATGTGCTAGTAATGGAGGTACTGCTCAAGCCATCAAAATAGAGGAATACTCTGGAGAGCGTGTCCAGGAAGCTGATAGTGACGATGAAGTAGAACAAGCAGCAAGGAAAGACGACGAATCTAAAGGCAAAGAAGCAGCAGTCGGTGCAAATTCTGGCGCTACCATCGGTGTCCCTGCTGAAATCTCGGCCGCAAAAGTATCTGCAATCGAAGCTGTAGCTTCTCCAATATCGTCACCGGCAATGGAAGAAACACCACTACCATCATCAACAACCACAACTATTCCTCATACTATCCTTGGAGAAGGGCCCGTAACAGAATTCCAAGGAGTACCCTCCAATGCCATAATAGCCAGCATCAAACCTATGCCAGCCAGAAGCAGCAAGAAGAACTCATCTGCTGGAGTACCATATATACATAATCGGTCGTTTGTAGTACGTGGCAACCACACAAGTGTAATCCAGACATCCGTATTCAAGGCTTCCGATCATAGTACGCTCGATATAAATACCACAGTCTCTAACGACCGAGATATATACAGAACCACTTTCGCAACACGACAAGAACTCTTCGTTAGGCAAGACTGGGCACAGCTCCTAATGAGGCCAAACGAAGAGCATTCGATATTCCACAAGTACTCAGACAATAGTCGACTCGAAGTCAGCACCACTATCGACCATGTCCGAGACATAAACAGCAAACTCTCTCCACGAAAAGTAATGCTGCACGAAGAGGTCTCGTCTATGCTCATAATGAAGCCACAAGAAGAGCATTCGATATTCCGCATGGATTTGGAGCGAGGTCGTATTGCAGAAGAATGGCAGGCAGACGACTCGATCTCCGTAGACAGTATATTACCATATTCCAACTTTGCCCAACTCGCTCCGGAAAAGACAGTTATTGGCACAAACCACAAGTCCATACTCAGAGTCGATCTTCCACTAGCTGCTAGTCAACGAGGCTCAGAGACCAGACCATTTGTCAAAACGAATGACTTCTCACGAGGTGGGATCGTCAAAGAGTGGAAGGTAGACGACGGAAAGCCTGTAAAGAGTATTTTTCCAGATTCCAAGTTTGTCCAACTTCCTCCACAAAAGACCATTATCGAAATCCAAAACAGGGCACTATTCGGAGCAAATCCTCGCCTATCTGAGGATGAACGAGTCGACACAGAGAGCAGACAACATTTTACAAACAATGAAATATCAAATACCCTCACTATCAGTAAAGGAGAATACAACAAGAGTGACATCCGCCTCGTCAATGAAGTCAGATCAACGCCTAGAACACAAATGCTTGGATATAATCATCAAAAAGGCGGGATCGATAGAGTACCATACGGACGTGCAGTAGTAAGAAAATGGAGTGAAGCTGTATCAGCAGATGCTGCTATGATGAAACCAACCAATGATGCCAAGTGGAATCCACCAAAGACTTTTGTAGGTAGTAACCGTAGTAGTTTACACAAAGTCAATCCTCTACGCGCTGGGAATAAACGAGAAGAAACAGACCCCAAACAATACGTCACAAAATGTGCCATGACAACCACCCTCAACAGACTCGGGTCGAGAGCTAGGACTCAGGCCTCTGTATACGATCATCCTATAATTGGTATCGACGCTACAGCAGATGGTAAATCAATTGTAGGTGCCCAAAAGAAATATTGCTCATTGCCATTAGTCGTCTCTGAAAGTCATCAATCTGGCTTCCGCAATTTGGAATGTGAGAAGGCAACATCTGAAATGGTCATAGTAAATCCAGAACATGCAGGATGCATGGGTGTAGAAGTCGCCTTGTCTCCAGCTCGCTTCAATACAGGTGAAGATAAACAGGAGAGGACCATCGTCACGTCATCAGGTCCATATGCCATTATCGGGGAAGTCGACCCTCTACTACATGGATTTATGAATGACAGTCGGATCAAGCATTATGGTGATCCAGTCATATCTGATGAAGTCACGAACGGATATAAAGAATCTATTATTGTCACTTTGCCTGAAAGGTTGAAAATGATTTACAGTATCAAAAAGGATTTGGATTGTTATCCATGGGTAGTCCATTAAGTCACGTATGAGCGTGGGTATAGTCAAATCGTGAATGGTGAGTCCAGTCTTCAGGTTGACTTTTGTTCACATGTCTTGATGCTAGCATATCATTCATCCATTAGAGATATTTGAGAGAGGAAAGACTGATATTTGGGAGAGGACAGAAGGATAGCTAGTGTGTGCTTTTTTTTGGTGAAATCAATATAATATACTGCTTCTGTTCTGGGCAAACACATGGCAAGATGTTAACCGTTTCAGTTACTACTTCAATATCTTCCAAGTTCAAGTAGATGTTGACGTGATTTGGTCGTGACAGTTATGACTGTCAGCATTGATGGATGTTTGAAATTGTGTCGATGCCAAATATACAATGATTGACGCGTTCTAGCAGGCTCCTAATATACTAATCGATATTTCAGTATTTCAGGTTGAATTCCATTGAATGACACGTCCTTGTGGCCATCCCAGATGGAATTTGCATGCATCTCCGTTTCGTGACATTTTTCTCGCAACAAAACGACGACATCAATTAGACCAAGCAGAGGAAAGAGGCAAGACTGCAGCAATAGTGTTTGCATATTATATAATTATATCATCTCATCATGGTATGTCATTGCTCATGTCTGCCTTTGCCCTTCAATCAAACCACTTCGCTTGGATTCTGCGCATTTATTTCATGCTGTGATGAATGTCAGCTAACCGAATGAATCCATTATATAATAGGCCGGGACTATGGGACCTGTACAGATATTTGGAGAAAACGCTTCTGAAGAACGTGCTGAAAATGCTCGATTGGTAATGATTGGCCTACATTGAAAAACACATTTTGGCATGAAAGACGATTACTTAGAGTCAAGCCCATTACTATCAATTCAAAAGCATCAACCCAAATTATAGCATTATAATTTATTATATTTAACAATTCTCCCCCTTTCTAATGCTAGTCTTCATTTGTGGGTGCAATCGCAGTAGGAGATCTAGTCAAATCCACATTGGGTCCAAAAGGAATGGACAAGATCCTAGCATCCATGTCCAGAGGTGAAATCATGGTCACAAACGATGGCGCAACAATCTTAAAATCAATCGCACTGGATAACGCTGCTGCAAAAGTCCTCGTAAACATATCCAAAGTACAAGACGATGAAGTCGGTGATGGTACCACTTCTGTGTGTGTCTTGGCTGCTGAATTGCTACGAGAAGGAGAGAAATTGGTCGCCCAAAAGATCCATCCGCAGACAATCATTGAGGGTTATCGAATTGCTAGTGCTGCTGCTTTCAAGGCTTTGGAAGCTGCTGCCGTTGATAACAGGCAGGTGTTTGACCTAGGCCGACTGTGAATCATTTTATTTTTGTTTGCGTGGGAGACAGGAGAAAAAAATGAAGATGCACAAGTTCCGTATGCAGGAACTCACACATCTCTTCTTACTTATGTAGCAAGGACCCAGAGCACTTTCGAAAGGACTTGATCAACATTGCAAAGACCACTTTAAGTTCCAAGGTATTGTCACAAGACAAGGAATACTTTGCCAAATTGGCAGTAGATGCTGTGTTACGATTGAAGGTATGTGTTCGGTTTGGGACTCATCGCATGAGAGTGTGATCTAAACGCCTCGTCATATCAAACAGGGAAGCACCAATCTGGATAATATCCAAATAATCAAGAAGCCTGGTGGAAAATTAATTGATTCGTACTTGGCTGAAGGTACTTCCGAAACATTTCGCTTTTTTTGCGCATAATCTCAACGACCTCTTTCGATTTATGTTGCAGGATTCATTTTGGACAAGAAGATTGGTGTGAATCAACCGAAACGAATCGAGAATGCCAAGATTCTCGTTGCTAATACTCGTGAGTTGCAAAGGTAGAATCATTCTTTGGTTCGATTACTCATTCTTTTTGCTCTTCTAGCCATGGATTACGACAAGATCAAAATTTTTGGTGCCAGAGTCAAAGTAGATGCTACAGGCAAATTGGCTGAATTGGAACGAGCTGAACGAGTATGTGTCTCTTGCGTTATACACTGCCAAAAAAAATTTGGAGGCTACGAAATTGGATTGAAAGTTTGGTTGTCAAACTCACACACCATCATTCCAAATTTTTCGTATTTAGGAAAAAATGAAGGCCAAAGTAGAAAAGATCAAGGCCCACGGCATCAACTGCTTTGTAAACCGTCAACTTATTTACAACTGGCCCGAGCAACTATTTGCTGATGCTGGTATTATGTCTATTGAACACGCTGACTTTGATGGTATCGAGAGATTAGCATTGGTCACTGGTGGTGAGATTACCTCCACCTTTGATCATCCTGATTTGGTCAAGTTGGGTCGTTGTGATCTTATCGAGGAAATCATTATCGGAGAAGACAGGGTAACATCTTGAATGCCTGTTCGGGGTTTTTTGTTTGTTTCGCATCCTCACGTATTTGTTATGTCTTCATAGCTCATCAAGTTCTCTGGAGTGGCTGCTGGTGAAGCTTGCACTGTGGTATTGCGTGGTGCAACTACTCAATTGCTGGATGAAGCTGAGCGTTCGTTGCATGATGCCTTGTGTGTCTTGTCACAAACTGTTCAAGAGCCACGTACTGTTTTGGGTGGTGGTGAGTTTTGTCGTCTTGCATATATACCAGTTCCTCAAAGCTTGTCGTGGCTTCCGGCCTTCCTGAACGAAGGTCTCCAGCTACTTTGTTTTCGTTTTTTGCTCACAACCAAACCAAACTCTTATGTAGGATGCGCTGAAATGTTGATGGCAAAAGTAGTAGATGAGCTCGCCGTCAAGACCCCTGGTAAACGGGCTATTGCAGTAGAATCATTCGCACGAGCACTTCGTCAACTCCCTACCATCCTGGCCGACAATGCTGGATACGATTCATCAGATTTGGTTGCTCAATTGCGAGCATCACATGCAGAAGGCAACACGACTGCCGGTCTGAATATGTATGAAGGGATTATTGGAGATATGAGTGAAGCTGGATTGGGTATTACTGAGAGTTTCAAGCTGAAACGACAAGTATTGCTCAGTGCCAGTGAAGCTGCTGAGATGATTTTACGTGTAGATGATATTATCCGTTGTGCTCCAAGGTAAGATTGGTGGTTGAGGCTTATTTGAGTGGTCCATTTTGATCGTATAACTCTTCTGTTTATAGACAACGCAACCGTGAATAAGTAAACCATTGGCAAACAAATGTATAGACTGTTTTTGTATTGTTGCTGAAGGAAGCATATAGTTCAAATAAAAGAAGGCGTATCATCTTGTATATCTAGAGCGTGCTCCAGCCACCACAGTTCACGAAATTCTGGTTCGTGCTTCATTTTGTTGTCTGCGAAGAACCAATAATTCCAACCTGTTACAATGCTAGACGGAAGCGATGTCATTGGAGCCAGAGTAGATGTTGATGGTCAGGTATGTAGCTCTTCTATCGATTTGCTAGTTCCCCCTCTTGATCCTCGTAGATCTATATGCAAACATGGAGCATTTTTGTTTTCGCAACTTATGATGGACAACCCGTCAAGCTTAATAAGGAACACGACGAATCTATCTCAAATTATTCACACGCCTGTTACAATCTCTACCTAGCTTGGCACAATTCGCTTCCACGGAGCCATACCATCAACATCTGGAACATCATCAACCATTTGGTATGGCATAGAATGGGACGATCCATCTCGCGGAAAGCACTCTGGAAACCATAACGGCATACAATATTTCACAACTACGAGCCCGAACTCGGCATCATTCATAAAACCATCGCCCAAAATCAAGTTTGGTCGCCCCTTCCTCGAAGCAGTTACATCCAAGTACATTATAGATGAGACCAACATTGAGATGGGTGGATGGGGTGGCAAGACGGTTGAAGCTATTGGATTCGATAAAGTGAAGCGCAAGATGAAGACTTTGGGGCATTTGCATGAGATTAATGTTGCTGCGCTGCAGATATGTAGGGTGAATGGTGGTGGCGATACCGCTGAATCGCTTGATATGATACGAGAAGCATGTGTGAGTCTTGAAGAGCTGGATTTGTCACGGAATTTGTTTAAGGGTGTGTCGGATGTGGGGTACTTGACGCAGTGTATGCCTAAACTGGAGATTCTGAGGCTGGGGTATTGTAGACTGGAACTGGATTTAGATAGGATACCGAATAGTGCGTTTGGAAATATTAAGGTGCTCGTTTTGAATGGAATTAATTGGGGGTGGAAGGATGTTGTGTCAATGGGTCCGTATCTGCCATGTTTGGAGGACTTGTCGTTTGGATTTCAGGATGGAATGTGCGCTACCCTCGGTGGCAGTAATTTTAGCAACGGCCGTCATGGTTTCTTTCCAACTCTACGAAGCCTGAATCTGGAATCTAATGGAATACACGACTGGCAGGATGTATCCGCCTCGCTCTCACAGATACCAAACCTCGAATCTCTAGTATTAACCAATAATCCCATCGAGAATATAATTATACACCCAGACACATTCAAGACACTCAAATCCATAACGCTGTCAGCCACAACTATATCATCATGGAAATCACTCGACACTCTAAACACGCTACCGAATCTAGTAGACCTACGTATCCGTCGAATCCCATTACTGGACTCCGTAAAACAATACGTCCAACGAACCATGTTAATAGCACGCATATCTAGTCTCACCGTACTCAACGGATCAGCCATCTCATCCAAAGAACGTAAAGAAGCTGAATTGTATTACGTCAATCAAGTATGTCTTTCCGATATGCAAGACCCGAGCTTTAACGACTTGCATCCTCGCTATGAGGTCTTGATCAAAGAGTATGATATAACAAGACCGAATCCAGCAACTATTAAGCCTGCCTCGTCAACACTTAAAGATCGATTGATTCAAGTGAAATTGGTGAATATGACTAATAGTAAAGCAGTTGAGAAACGAATACCGGGGACTATGATGATGCGGAATTTTAGGTCTTTGGTTGCTAAGGTTGTTGGATGTGCGTTGATGAGTATGACGTTGAAGGTTGTTGGGCAGGATGGACGGGTTGTTGATATGGATGATGAGTTGAGGGAGGTGGCGTTTTATGGGGTGGAGAATGGGGATACGATTCAAGTAGGTGTGGTGTAAGAAGTGTGTAATTGTTTGTGTACAAGTATATAGAATAGCAGTTTGAGTAAGTATATTATAATATTAAATCATTGTATATCGTGTAGCGATCGCATATTGTTTCAACGCGTGAAACACGTTTGAACTCTTTCGGCTTAAACTGCAAGATTTGAGAAAGAACAGCGACTGAAAGTTTGAATATCAGGAAAGATGCCATTCAAAGCATTGTATTTTCAGCCTCTTTTCCTAGTGCTTGCCTTCTTGGTCTTGACTACGCAAGCTCTCAATATCCAAGTGTTTGCAAGATCATCGGCTGCAGGCGCCATTGACAAGTCAACGAGATCTAAAAATGTACGAATATATGGATCTGGACTCGAAATGACTGTAACTCATGTATTTACTCATGCCGAGGTATGATGCAAGTTGTAATCAACATGGCATTTTGGACATCACTTTCGGATTTTTTGCTATATCATGAACTCTTTCCACACTGCTGAATTAACATTTATTCTTTCCTCAATTTAGTCCAATCTGCTACGCTTGTGGAAGGAGATACCATCTCCAAACTCGGAACTATTTATACAAGCGCATCACGACTCCAATGCGACAACCATCTTTATATACGGCAGAAACATGAACAAGACCGAATTATGCCATATATTACTCGACGGAATCTTTGGATCTGGTATAGACTGCACTACCGGAACATACGCCAAAGATCCAAATCATTGGGGGGTGATTAGACACGCTACGGAAATATCAGAAGCCTCTGAATCGAATGTAGTGGTTGCTGATACGAAATCACATCGAGAGTTATGGCCTTCCCTATTACGAACCGTCGATGTCAAACATATGAGTTTGAATGCTATACCGCTGGTTGCATTGTCGTCGTGGCGGACGTGCGAATTTGATGATACGGATGCTAGTGGTGGTAGCAGTGGATGGGAGAATACAGAGTTTATGATACGAGTCACGAGAGATAGGAGTATACATGTGACTGAAGTATGGAAGACTCGTAACGATGATAGCAAACGAGGCCTGACTTGTAAATCTCAGGAACATGGTGTCGATGTACGTTTATCCGTTCTCAACGATAACAGTATCGAGACAATGGATTTGTCGACACTCGCAACAACCCAAGTCGAGATACCTGCTACAAACGTGAATCATATACCAATATGCAGTATTAGTTTACGGCCTAGTCAAGGGTATCATCCAATCATCAACATCAACATCTCGATCCTAGAAGGAAACAAATACGTGTATGTGGTGCTAGTGCTGCCTGCAGACGTATTCGCTGATCCGTACGAGTTGGAGCGTCGTATACAGTCGTATAGTAATTTGTATGGTGGTGTGTGGTCCGTGTCGGTTAAGCCGCATCCGGATTTGGAGGTGCCTGTTAATGACGATGGCGCCAGGGGATGTACAGTGTTTTTGGACTATGTGGGGGAGACGGATGTGGGTATGAATAGGTAAGAGGTAGCGAAATGAGAGTATGTGGTGGTGTGCAAAAAAGTCTACAAGCTATTTGTTCAGAAATTCTCCTTTTTTTGCCGACGTTTTCTCACGCGCAACTCTCTTTTTCGTCGTAGTTTGAACTTTGAAATCCCACTACAAATGAGATACCAACCAGCATCAACTGTTGGTCATTCACATGTAAATGTAACGATTCCAAGACCTTTGATATTCGTTACTCGAGGTACGTTTGCGAGCCGTATCAACAACAAAAAAACGATATCAACGGAGTGTCATTGACTCAAACTTCATTTCTTGAAGATCCGACATCTTTACACGGCCTCATACTCGGCCCACATAAACTCATGGAAACACCATCATGCACAACAACAACTGATTCAATTAATTCAGTCAACTCACAATCAAGTACTGATTCATGGGTAGTATTTGTACCTGTAGGCAACTTGAATGACTCGTTTGGTGTTATGGTGGCTACGTTATGTTTGACTGTGCTTGGAAGTGTTTACATTGCGCATGTTGGGTGGAATGGGCCTGCTAAAGTCAAGACTGCTTAAGAAGTGGTGGTTAGAGGATGTGGAACTGGGTTTGGAAATGGTCCCATTAGGAAGTTACAGGCTCTCCTTTTTTTGCGTTGTGGAGGGTTGAGATTAGAGCTGTTTGCATTTGAAAAGTAGACCTGAGAGGGAATGCTGAATAGAAGGCTACAGTACTGCATCTGTTTAATATAGCCATAAGTATTTATTTGCAAATCTTCTTTGCGGGGTCTCTTATACAGTGTTACAAATGCATGCGTGCATACGTCGAATTTCTGTTCCTACATCCACAACTCCAATGAGGGCATCGAATATGTGATTTCAGAGAACAATATGGCATCCTAAATAGCCAATATGGCTGGGATAGGTCATCTATTAATAGCCAATGATGTGGTTCAGTGTCGTTCTCTATTGATCCTTCTGGCAGGAAACAAGTTCTAGCTATACATGTTTGCTGGACCTTTCACTGGGCTCTTTTGAGCAGCATTGATATCATTCGAAAGAATTCGTCTCTGTTTCTCGAGCTTGCTATGACAAACCTGGCATGTATGGCTGATTCACCACCCCCTATTGACGTCGTTCGCATCAAACCTTCTCCATTCATTAGGCAACCTACCTGGTGCTGAACGTTGGCAGAAGCTCCTCGTAGTCACCAAAAATTATGTTCCCCATTCCACAGATCAATGTTTGCATGAGCTAAACATATCTTGTGGCCACTCAGACCCACCACACACCACGACCCTGAGTGGACCAGTGGATCTTCCACCATGGGTTGAGCCTTGATTGTTAATGAGGTCTACAATCACAGGCAACTTTGTCATTCGGCCATAGGCCGTCAAACACGTCTCTACACCTCGTTTCAATCAAGGAACGCACCGGAGGCATGTCTTTCTACGGGGTTACTTGCTTGGGAGCTGTTTCGACTGACTGCCGCTGCTGTTGAGTCAATTGTGGTGTCGAAGTCAGTACGTCCATTCTGTTTTCGAACAGACTGGCGTATTGACTGAAATCTATGTCGTCTTGGTCTGAACTTCTGGGCGATTATGGTGGGGCCTTCATCTTGTAGTCAGGCATCTCGTTGATGTTTCTACCAATAAGTTAGTCGAGTCTCTTGCAATGTCCGTTGCAACTGAATCGAGTGACCAAGCCCGAAATGCCCTCCCAGAGAGTCTCGTCCGCAGGGAGCTAAGCTCGTTACTTTTCAACCTTCGGGATGCCTCGTGGAGCTAGCTTGTAAATCAGCTACATTAACTTGTATTTACATCATCAAAAGTATTTATATGCAAAGCATTGTTAAATATATACAAGGGTTTTCATATGTTGGGTGCGAGCAACAGCGTCTTATCTCTGTAGCAACAAGCTTTTCAATCATCCAGCTCCATTTGGATATCATCATCCTCCTCCTCCTGCTCTGCAACTATGACGTTCGTCGTAGTTGTAATCGTGTTCGATCTAGTAGTCGTAGTGGCACTCCTTTGCAATCGTGTAGAACGTCGTGCTTCAAACATTACTGGAGATGCTGGAGACGACGACGACGACGTTCCTCTTCCTCCACCTGTACCACCATTACCAGCAATCAATTTATTCACTGGTGTTTCAAAGAATGCTTTGGCCGTCATTGGCTGTTGTTGCTTGGATTGTGATGGAGCATGTTCCATTTCAGGTACGACCTGATTCAGCATTTTCGAGTAGTGGTCTGTGTCATCTCGTAAGTGCAGAGTTTCATGGTGGACTGCTGCGCTGTCTTCAATGACTCGATCCAGCAGTTCGGTGGTTTGGATGTCGCCTGGATTTACTGCCAGAGCCTTTAAGAAAATTTTATGTAGTTAGAAGCTAGCAACATAAAAAGCTGACTCGAGTGATAACTCCTGGATGAGTACTCACGTTGTGGTAACACATTGACGCTTTCTCTAAATCTCCTTCAACATGATGTATAAGTCCTAAAGCCGACATGGCATTCGAGCTAGCTGGATTTATTTGCAGGACTTTCATGAAACATTCTTTGGCCTTGGAGTGTTGTCTAAACGATGATGGTATGATGGTCAGAATATCGAGAGATATCTCGTAGGAGAATGCATGCGTTTTTCTTGGCCAACACTGACTTGAGATTTCGATAACAATGACCTTGATTAGAATAGGTGCTTTCCCACATGAGTGATTTCTCATGCAGTTCTCCAGTGATTTGAATTGCGTTCTCAAAGTATTCTGCTGCCCTTTCATATCTAGTAAGAAAAATATCAACAAATCAGCAACATCGGCGGGGAAAACCCCAGCCAACAAAACGTATCACGATGGCGTACTCTTGTTTCTCATAGTACAAGACACCCAATTCATTCTCCAACAATGGATCAAATTTGCAAATACTTCTAGCAGCAGTCAAGTATTGTTCAGCAAGGTCGAAGTCCTTCATGTGTAAATGCTCCATGCCAATGTACATTGTTGGGTGATGGGTCCTGATGAGAGTGAGAAAGTCAGAGTGAATGTCATATTTATAAGCGTTTTCGATTTTTTCCCCGTTGGCTGAGAGTTACATACTTTTCAAAAAGTCTAGCGGCAGATGAATAAGCATTGATAGCTCTGACGTTTTCACCACTCAATGCAAACGTGTGAGCAAATCCAATCCAAGCAGGTCCGAAATTGGAATCGATTAATGAGGATTTGCTACGGATGACAAATTCTGAGTCAACATTTTCAGCAGAAAAAGCCCTTCACACATTCCTGGACCATACCTGAAGTAAGTTCGAGCCTCCTCATACTTTTTGATTCCTAAATAATACGTAGCTACAGCAAACCACGATACTGCCAGCTTTGGGTAGTGATCCACTAGCTGATGACCCAAATCATACAATTCTAGTGTCATGTTGAGTTGGTACAGGCATGCAATGTGTATCGGTATCGTCTACAAAAGTCACAGCGGAAAAAAAAATCAGTTGACGACAATGAAATGATTGGAGGATGTAAACCCAGATTGTTTGTACGTACTTCAAGGTTGAATGGATCTCGGACTAGAATGCTATAAAGCCAAGGATCGTTAGCGAGAAAAACAAGAGTTCTCGAAAGCTGCCAAGTCTAACCTTGTAGTGACCTGCAAACACTCTTGGAATCGACACCTCACCAACAGCATCTCCGCTCTTGACAGTAGAATGTCTGCATTATTACATAAACGATACAGTGTAGCGAATTCATCGATTCGTTTGTCAAAATCGGGGTCATGAGCATACTGTACAAAATATGTGAGAATCAGTTAGGAGCGCAAAAAGAATACTCGAAGAAAGGAATAAGCTCGTTCAACAGCTTACTTTGTTCCTTGACTTGATACTATACAGCATCTTGACAAACTCGGATACATCTGGCTCTAGCTGCTCGAATTTTACAAGTTGGAGGAGATTTGAACCTATGTAAACGAACACGAAAAAAGACTCTTTAGAACACAAACTCATTGCAATTTGAAATCCAACAACGATGCCTTACCACTCATCTCTCGCAACGAGCAATGCTCAATCAGTGAATACAGAGCCTACAAGACGAAGATCACAGGTCAATCCGCATTCAAGCTATGCATGTTTTTGTCGCTCCGACAATGTTAAAGTGAGGCCATGAAAGAGACATACATCATAACACCGTGGATCAGCAGTAAGCGCATCCATAAAGCATCTTTGAGCTCGTGCAGTCTTTTGTAATTTGAGGACAGCACTTCCCAATAAAAAAAGCTGTCGTGCCTTGACCTGTGAAAAAGAGCGAAAAGAGTTTATAGCGGTCACAAAGCTTGTTGAGAAGCAATTGACTATTCTCACGTTGATTTCAGCTTCTGAGACCTTGGATTCGACTTGAGCTACGTCCAGATAAAAGAGGAGTCAGATGTTAGTCGTACGTCTCATTCGACGATAAGTTCAAAGCAGATCTCTTACGTAGAGTAGTCAAGCCAGTCACATTCTGCTCTAGTAATGTCCTGGCTTCGTCGAATTGATCTTGCTTGATCTAGAATACAGAGTTCAAATAAGCATCAATAATGAAACAAATCATCTTGAAAAAGGCAAAAAAGATGGTATAAAGGTCGCATTGCTTACTAGACACTGAGCAGCCAACTCCCGACACTCGACATGTCTCGCAATCAAATTAAACGATTTCAGGACGTGTTCAGCACGTATAGCGTCCCCCATTTCAAAACATATTCGTGCAAAGTGCCATATATCAGTCGCGTTTCCTATACCCAATGTTGACAATGTTGGCTAAATGTTGATCAAAACCACATGAATAAATCAAAAACATTGCATACCAGTAATAGATATAATCTTATCAGCCCAATACAATGCCGTTCGATATAGATGGTGATCTTGCGCTGAGTTCCTCCATGCTCGTAATTTAGAAACTAGTCGTTCGTGTATTGGTGCTTGAGGAGCTGGAGGAGTGTGGTTGTTGGATGGCTTGCTTAATGGACTCGGTTGGCTTTTGGAATATGTGAATTTACGGTGCGGGAGTTGCAGCATTGCTTGCCTTGTATTGTTTGAATAGTGCTAAATGTACTGTAAAGAAGTATTAAGGGAATGAAAGCTCGGTGATGGTGATAGACAAGTGAATCTGATATGGAGAGATCACTAGTTGTCAGATATATACAATCGTGTAGCGACGCGTATGACGCGTAACTGTCCTCGATAGATACGGATTTCTTGTATTCGTGCCTTTGCCAGTCTTGATCGGTTCCAAACTGTCGAGTATTTGGAATGTAACAAATTGTCTATTGTACTATCGCTATAATTTTATGGCTAGTTCTACATGAGAAAACGCCACCTTTCGTCTTCATCAACATCATCTACCAACTTCCACCCCTATAGTGGAACAACGAGCTTCTCAGCAGACGACTTCTTCAAGTCCACATCCAGAGCCTTTTGAATGGCCCCTAGACCACCTTCTATAAGCTTGATCTTTGGGCTGGCCACAAATTGCCCAGATGCCAACTTGTCTTTCAGCCAGACCCCAAATATAAAGTGAGAGAATTCGCTCCGTTCTTCAAATTTATCACTCATAGACACAAACTTGACCTCGGTTGATCTCCATTGTGGGAATAGGCTCCACCTGTTTGTTTTGTGTTGGTTAAATACGTGTTGATTCTATCATGGAATGAATGATTTCCACATACCACAACATCTTCAAAGCAAATGGTGCTAGTGCAATCCTTGCAATGGTGTCAGGCTTCTTTAGTTCTTTGAGAATCGAGAGCACCGGAGTGAAATCCCCTGTAGCAACAAACGAGAAATCAATCATCAACCCATCTTCCTTTCCAGCCTTTACAATAGTCGCCACAATATCCTTGTCGTTATAATCAAACATCCTAGATGCACCGAGACTCTTGATATACTCGTGATTTTTGGGGCTAGCGGTACCATAAACTGTGAATCCCATTGATTTTGCAATTTGTACTGCAGCTGATCCCACACTGGAGGAAGCACCCCATACAAGCAGTCCCCTCTTATCTTCGGGAGTATACGACGTCGTTCGTGTAAGACCAGACTTGATAAATCCAGCCCATGAGGTTTGGACAGCCATTGGTAAGATGGCTGCTTCGTTGAATGCGAGAGTGTCGGGGATGGCTACTACGGCTGAGACTGGTACTATGACCTTCTTTTGGAAGGCACCATAATCTTCTTTGCCCTTGACGAAGAACGCGGGACAGAATGCCTATTGCGTTGAGGTAATGTTCAGCTTCCATGGAAACGTAATGGGAACACAATGCGTTACATACAGCGACACGTGTACCAACGACAGGAGCGTCGGCCGGCATTGTAGGTCCAACCGCGATGACGGTACCAGAGACATCACTTCCAAGCACAGCCGGGTAGTTGATCGAAGGAACTACATCAGCGTTCAAAGATGTGTTAGAGACTCAAACAACAACTTGGATGTGAAATTTATATACGTACATCCAGACTTTCGTTGCATCATATCGATTGGGTTCAATGCAACAGCACTGACTTCAATCAACACCTCGTTTGCACCAGGAGTTGGCGTTGGTCGTTCCATGATGACCATGTCTGCACCACGAGAGGGAAGAACTGCGGCAAGATGTGTAGATGCCATGTCGAGTTTGATCTTGAATGATTGGTGAAGTGGGTTAGTATACGATTCATGTCCACTGGAAAGATAAATGCATCTCCAAAACTAGACGAGAAACAGTTATAGGAAGAAAAAGCATCTCAGCTTTAAAGACGTTTACGAACTACTAGTTGCATACCCGATTTGTCTTGTTTTGGAGCTTTGTGGGTTTGCGAATGCTGAAAAAGATGCTGTCGGATAGGACGACGTCAGTCAATAAGATATGAGGATGTTAAAAAGGTCGGAAGTGCTGATGGCACACTTGAGTAGTGGAGATTTCTCGTCGCTACCGTTGATCCGTCTACTAACGTGGCAGTCTAGGCTCGATCGCGGAGAAAGTTGCAAAAAGTGAAGAATAGCGAATGCAGATCCTTCCAATGCGAACAAAATCAATCCTGGATACTGAAGGAATAACGCCGTATGATGCCTTGAATGCTATATTGTAACGCGTAACGCCGGCTGCACCTCGTAAATCCTTATGCCTTTGCGTTTCTTGGAGGTACACGTGCCAGCAAATAAACATCTATTGTCCCAGCCAAAATCCAGGCAAATGGCAATTTCAGACCTTTTTAGACCATTTGTCGCGAGAAATTACTATACGCAAAGGTATTGGGTATTGGCTAGAATTGGCTTGAAGAATTTTGTCTTTTTTTTTT